>NC_091746.1:29530145-29545145 GCF_043380555.1 Nothobranchius furzeri
CTTCTACTGTTTCTTTTTGCTGAACAGACTGAAGCGCTTCTCCTTGTCCTTCTCCTTGTCCTTCTCCCTCTTGCCGGGACTGGACTCGGTACCGAGCACGACGGTCGCCGGCAGCGTCTGAGCGCGGCCAGAACTTGGCGTGCCGGGGTTGCTGCTCTGAATCTCGGAGCGGTCGGCAGTGCCGGCATTCAGAATGGCCTGGATCCAGGTGCTCATCTCCTCCTGAAGGACGACACGGGTCAGAAGGATCAGAACACACGCTGCCGATCTGGACCTTTGAAGGTTCCATCTAATTCTCCAGAACCTAAAGGGGCCCAGAGGGTCCGGTTGTACCACAACTAGACAGAACCAAACTCACCTCATCTTTGGCTTGGAACAGGTACTCGTTTCCATCTGTGACTCTGAAAGAGAACAACCACAGGAAGTGATGTCATCAGGCAGCTCGTCGTGACCCGTTTAATAGAGGACTACTATTCTGAAAGAACCTGAAGGTTCAAACCACACAGAACTCTGACCGTTTCCATGACAATCCGTGACTCCACCCACCAGCGTTACCTGAGTTTGAAGACGTGTTTCTTCTTCTTGTACTCTGAGGCGACGTCGCAGCTGGCGTCCTTCAGGCTGACGGGCGGCTCGCCGTGGTACGCCACGTTCTGACCCGCCGCCTTGCTGTCTTTGTAGAAAACTAGATCTTGGTTTTTGATCACGCAGTACACGTGGTGCCACGACCTGCCAATCACAGAGCAACTAAGTCAGGTGATGCACCGATAGCCAGTGTTGGGAGTAACGCGGTACAAAAGTAATTAATTACTGTAATGCATTGCTTTTTGCTGTAATGTGGTAATGTAAGGCATTACAGGGAAAGAAAATGGTAATATTTACTCGGTACAGTTGTCAGTAACGCGGTACAAAAGTAATTAATTACTGTAATGCATTGCTTTTTGCTGTAATGTGGTAATGTAAGGCATTACAGGGAAAGAAAATGGTAATATTTACTCAGTACAGTTGTCAGTAACGCAGTACAAAAGTAATTAATTACTGTAATGCATTGCTTTTTGCTGTAATGTGGTAATGTAAGGCATTACAGGGAAAGAAAATGGTAATATTTACTCAGTACAGTTGTCAGTAACGCGGTACAAAAGTAATTAATTACTGTAATGCATTGCTTTTTGTTGTAATGTGGTAATGTAAGGCATTACAGGGAAAGAAAATGGTAATATTTACTCGGTACAACTGTCAGTAACGCGGTACAAAAGTAATTAATTACTGTAATGCATTGCTTTTTGCTGTAATGTGGTAATGTAAGGCATTACAGGGAAAGAAAATGGTAATATTTACTCAGTACAGTTGTCAGTAACGCAGTACAAAAGTAATTAATTACTGTAATGCATTGCTTTTTGCTGTAATGTGGTAATGTAAGGCATTACAGGGAAAGAAAATGGTAATATTTACTCAGTACAGTTGTCAGTAACGCGGTACAAAAGTAATTAATTACTGTAATGCATTGCTTTTTGCTGTAATGTGGTAATGTAAGGCATTACAGGGAAAGAAAATGGTAATATTTACTCGGTACACCTGTCAGTAACACGGTACAAAAGTAATTAATTACTGTAATGCATTGCTTTTTGCTGTAATGTGGTAATGTAAGGCATTACAGGGAAAGAAAATGGTAATATTTACTCAGTACAGTTGTCAGTAACGCAGTACAAAAGTAATTAATTACTGTAATGCATTGCTTTTTGCTGTAATGTGGTAATGTAAGGCATTACAGGGAAAGAAAATGGTAATATTTACTCAGTACAGTTGTCAGTAACGCGGTACAAAAGTAATTAATTACTGTAATGCATTGCTTTTTGCTGTAATGTGGTAATGTAAGGCATTACAGGGAAAGAAAATGGTAATATTTACTCAGTACAGTTGTCAGTAACGCAGTACAAAAGTAATTAATTACTGTAATGCATTGCTTTTTGCTGTAATGTGGTAATGTAAGGCATTACAGGGAAAGAAAATGGTAATATTTACTCAGTACAGTTGTCAGTAACGCGGTACAAAAGTAATTAATTACTGTAATGCATTGCTTTTTGCTGTAATGTGGTAATGTAAGGCATTACAGGGAAAGAAAATGGTAATATTTACTCGGTACACCTGTCAGTAACACGGTACAAAAGTAATTAATTACTGTAATGCATTGCTTTTTGCTGTAATGTGGTAATGTAAGGCATTACAGGGAAAGAAAATGGTAATATTTACTCAGTACAGTTGTCAGTAACGCAGTACAAAAGTAATTAATTACTGTAATGCATTGCTTTTTGCTGTAATGTGGTAATGTAAGGCATTACAGGGAAAGAAAATGGTAATATTTACTCAGTACAGTTGTCAGTAACGCGGTACAAAAGTAATTAATTACTGTAATGCATTGCTTTTTGCTGTAATGTGGTAATGTAAGGCATTACAGGGAAAGAAAATGGTAATATTTACTCAGTACAGTTGTCAGTAACGCGGTACAAAAGTAATTAATTACTGTAATGCATTGCTTTTTGCTGTAATGTGGTAATGTAAGGCATTACAGGGAAAGAAAATGGTAATATTTACTCGGTACAACTGTCAGTAACGCGGTACAAAAGTAATTAATTACTGTAATGCATTGCTTTTTGCTGTAATGTGGTAATGTAAGGCATTACAGGGAAAGAAAATGGTAATATTTACTCGGTACACCTGTCAGTAACACAGTACAAAAGTAATTAATTACTGTAATGCATTGCTTTTTGCTGTAATGTGGTAATGTAAGGCATTACAGGGAAAGAAAATGGTAAATTTACTCAGTACAGTTGTCAGTAACGCAGTACAAAAGTAATTAATTACCGTAATGCATTGCTTTTTGCTGTAATGTGGTAATGTAAGGCATTACAGGGAAAGAAAATGGTAATATTTACTCAGTACAGTTGTCAGTAACGCGGTACAAAAGTAATTAATTACTGTAATGCATTGCTTTTTGCTGTAATGTGGTAATGTAAGGCATTACAGGGAAAGAAAATGGTAATATTTACTCGGTACACCTGTCAGTAACACGGTACAAAAGTAATTAATTACTGTAATGCATTGCTTTTTGCTGTAATGTGGTAATGTAAGGCATTACAGGGAAAGAAAACGGTAATATTTACTCGGTACAGTTGTCAGTTACGCGGTAATTACAACGCATTTTTAAACCCAGAATCAAGATGTGGGTTTCCTAAAAATTCAAATTGCGGGAAGCCTGAAAAAAGATCCAGTATCCACATATATGACGTTATTCATGGACTCAGCTTCGCGGGCATTCTCTGAGCAGAGAGGACGCAGCGGTGACGGCTCAAATACTCCAGCTGCGTCCTGCGCGCGGCCGCTGTTATATTCACAAAACCGCTCCACCAAAACAAAGTCATTCACCTGCGATCGTTTATATCCGCCCATATTCTCTGGTACTTCATGTACTTTTCAGCTGATTCATCATCTGTGCCCCGGTGATTTCAACTCATCGCTGCTGGAGCGCAGCGCATATGAAGCTGTTTTTGTGTTCGGTAGATCCCGTTGGCTGATTAGTTAGAAAGTAGGAAATCTAGGAAACAGTTTTTCTAGAAGACGGAGAAAACATGCAGCATGCAGGAAGGTTAGAGAGAGGAAGGGCCGGAAATTATTCACATAAAATCAAGAAAAAACGAAAAAAGTAGGTAGATTTATCCCCAACACACACTTTTACCAGTGAAAAGCAATAATATATAAGCATTTAATATTTATACATGTGATAGAATCAGATCACCCCAGAAGTCAGTCTCACGTCCAGGGCCGTATCAAGGCATTTGGGGACCAAGGCAAATATAGGCTTGGAGCCCCCCGTCATGTTCCCGAGCCGAGGTGAGTGACACCATCTCCAATCTAACCGTTCTCGAGCTGATTCCCCACAGGTGAGGGGCGGAGGGGGCTGCAGCTGCAGAAGATTCCCAATCAGGAACTCTGGTATAAAAGGAGGATGGAGACACCTCGCTACACCGGATGATTGCTCCAGTTTAGGTAGCCCCAGCCACCCGTACTTGCTCTTGTTTGTTCCCTTTGACTCGTTTGGATTCCTCGGATTTTTTAACTCGGACTGTGTTTGGATTACGTCTTTGGATTACCCTCAAGTCTGGCGTTTGTTTGCCTTCCCTCGGGATCTCCACACAACCTGCCTCGCCCTTGCCGTTTTGAACTCTGGATTACATGCACCACGTCCCATCCTCCTCCGTTGTTCCCGTCTGGTCCCTCTCTGCTACCTCACCCATCCCAGAGCGCTCACCTCGGCTTCCCCGCCTCCCTCGTTCACCCAGAGCGCTACATGGACAAGAGCTGTACCGCTCTCCCCCCACGGGACTTCCCTGTGCTACTTTTGTTCCCGTTTGTTGAATAAAGAATTTTCCTTTTACTCAACCTGCTCGTCGAGTCTGATTCTGCACGTCTTGGGTTGGACACCTACCTCGAGTCATGACACCCCCACCACCTCACTCCCTGCTCAGGTAATCTAAGATGGCAGTGTGCTGAGAGTACAGATTGTTGTTGTTTTTATTTAATAAACAATCAAAGCACTGTTACACTGAGCGTCACATGACCAGATTCATATTGAAGTTGTACTGGTGAAAGTAACTTAAAGTAATGCAAAAGTAGTGTAATCTCTTACATTTTAAAATCAGTAATATTGTAATGTAATGAATTACTTTAAAATGAGGGTAACGAGTAATAAATAATGCATTACAGTTTGGAAGTAACTTGCCCAACACTGCTGATAGGGGGCGGAGCCCCGTGGCTCATTGGCTCTAACCTGTTGGAGGCCTTCTTATTGTGCCCCTCCCACTCGCGTTTGCGGTGCAGGAAGCCTTCGAGCTGGGAGGGCGTGTCCTGGGTCTTGTTGGGCAGCGTGGACAACTGGCTACTTTTGGTCTTCCTACCGGTGGTTGGCGAGGGGGCGGGGCTTGGCTCTTTGGAGCTGCGTTCAGCAAGTCCGTTCACCAGGTCTCCACCTTCCACCTGAAGAGCAAAGGATCTGATTTAAATCCAGGAAGAGCTTCTGTCCCATCTGTCTTTAGGATTCAGATTTAACAGATTTCATTCTAAAAGCTTCAGACGGGAGACGACTTAAACCCCCGAAGAAACGTACAAAATTCACCAACAAGGCCTAAACAGGTTCCCTTCAGTTTCAGACCAAACCAACACATTTCCTGTTTTAACTGAAGTCAACAGAACCGCAGAGCCAATCGCATTCTTGTGAAGGAAAAGGGAGACTCTTATTGTGAAAGAGACACCTGCAGGTTTATTCTGACGTTTTTCTTATAAAATAAGTTTAGCATACCGAATTTCAAAATAAAAGAGCTGAGGTGTCAGAGAGGCGTGAAGCGATGAAGAGGAGGAACCAACCTGAGGAGAGTTCTGATCCGACCCGAGTCCGTTCTGAGTCACAGCGCTGCAGAAAAACACAAACATAGATCTTATTGGCTGGTAAGGATTTGATCGCCCGCTGCTGAAAGACGGTGTGTGTGTGTGTGTGTGTGTGTGTGTGTGTGTGTGTGTGTGTGTGTGTGTGTGTGTGTGTTAGTAGGACATCTGATGAACCCGGTTCTGGTGCCTGTTGGAGTTTCACCTCTGCTGCTGAATGTCATCCTGCTGGACCACAGCGGGTTCTGGAGAAGGTGGCTTTCTCCTCCTCTCCTCCTCCTCCTGCTGCCTCCTCACTTCCAGCAGCTCCAGCTGGAAAACAAGTCATCTTCCTCATCATAATCCTCCTCATCATCATCACTGCGCCCCCTCCGTCACCCCTCCTAACCGTGGTCAGCCTCTCCAAGGCGGAGAAGCGCTCCTCCCAGGTGGCCGCGGACTTCTCGAAGGCTTCGTGGCGTTTGATGAGCTTCTCCACCTCGTCCACACTCTGCCCCACCTCCCTGCTGGACAGGTATGGCTCCTGGCCCAGCAGCCAGGCCTCGGCCACGCCCGCATCCCGGGAAAACTGGTGCACCTCCAGGACTGAGGAGCAGAAGGACGGTTAGAGCGTCATCAGAGATCGGCAGCTCTTCATGACTGATGTCCAACAGGAAGTAACCAGGAAGTGAATCTTACTGAGGCGGAGCCACTCCCATCGATCCTCCCACTTATCGATCATCTCCTTCCTCTTGTCGGTCAGCTGCAGCAGCCTCTCTTTGATCTGAACAACAGAAAACATCTGGAATGTGAAAACATCTGCTGTGAACAGACGAGTCACCTGTGATCCACCTGCTCACCTCCTCTGAAGCATAATGTTTCCGGGCCAGCAGAGCCTTCCCCAGCTCGATGCAGGTGGTGAAGCTGTCGTTGCGAGCGTCGATCTCTGCCTTGATGCCCTGATGGTTGTTCATCAGAAGCTCTACGGATGAGACATCTCTGAAGACACAAACATCTCCATCAGCCTGAGAGGCGCGCCAGTCAGCGGGGAGCTGCAGTCCGTGGGCCTACCTGGGGTTTTCCTGGGCTTCAATGAGCCGGATCACGTCCTCCATCCACAGCATCAGGTCCCGGACCATGCTGAAGAAGCGGAACTTGTCTCCAGTGTCTAGGAGGCGGAGCCTACGTCCGTCACAGGCCCCAAGCAGGCTCTTCCATGCCTCCAGCACTTCGCTTTCCCGGCACTGGATGTCATCTGCCTTGTCCCCGGCGTACGCAGCCTGCAGACGCATGGCGTCCTCCTGCAGCTGTCTCACCTGAAAACGGCACGAATCAGTCCAGAACCTTGGGATGAAACCAGGAACCTGAATAAACCTTTCTTCTGACCTGCTCAGAAAAACAATTTTGATTTTAACGAAGCGAGTCTGTTCTTCACTTCTTCACCAGACTAAGACTAAACTCTTATCTGGACCCATCCTGGTTCTGGAGGACGTTCTACCTCTCATCCAAAAGCCTTCCTGGTCGGGATGGCAGGACCAGGACTCTGGACTTGTTCCAGACTTTCTTCTCCACCAACTGTTTCAGATGAAAAGACCGCTTCTACAGGCAGAAGCACCATGAGATCTCCAGCTTCTCCCTCTGTGGAGAGGTTCTGCGTGGAGGAGGTGGAACACACAGAACTGAACTCTGAGGAGGGAACAACACCAAGCTGCTGGTTTTGATAGGTTGACTGTGGGGTCCACCTAGTTCTACCTGAAGAAGTGGAAGCATCTAATGGATTCTTTAAATCAGGTGGACATCAAATTCACCAGGGAGGACACCAGAGACATCAAGTTACCCTTCATGGACCTTGTAAGGGTCTGGGTCTCCGGTCCAGAGTCTACTTTATAAATCTCACCACCAAGAGGACTATAGACCTTCATCTGACCTGTCTAGGAGAACATCCAAACCAATGAAAGGAAGGAGGAACACGCAGAAGAATGTTGATTTTCACACGGATCTGGAGCTCAGAAGAAACTGAGAAGACCTTTTCCAAGCCCTGATTTTCCAGCACATTTCGAAGCCAACACCTCTGTGAAACAGAGACATGTCCACCCTCGGGACTAAATCTAAGACCAGCCGAGCAGTTGAGCCCAGCCAGGGACTTTCTGACCACCGTGATGGAGGAACTAAACAGCAGCAGGACGGTCCAAAACAGCCGGACCACCCGGTGTCCGTTTAGATCTCAAAGACGAGGGACAACAATGTCCACGCTAGACGGAGAGGACAGGCGGTCTGATGGAGAAAACATGTCACCTGACCTCACTGACCTTAATGAGTGTTCTCAACAACTTCAAGGACATCGAGTCCTGAAATTTGGATCCAGCATCAGAACCGAAGAGCCCTGTAAGAGAGGTGGAGCATCTTCCAGCCCCCCCCCGCGTTACCTGTGTTCCCAGCGCCTGGATGTCATGTTCAAAGGTCGTGTGCATCCTCTGCAGCGTCTCCACCGTGTTCTGGTCCCGGCCCACTTCTTCTGGAAGTTTCTTCTGCTTATCGGCGATGCGTGCCAGGATCTCCTTGGCGTCATGGTAGAACTTGTGTAGCTCAAAGGAGGCGGCGAGGATCTGCGTGCGCGTGTCGATGAGCTCCAAAAGGTCCGCCCAGGCGTCGTTCAGTCCGTCCTTCCACTCCGCCACCGTGGCGGCGTCTCCGTGCCCCGCGTTAATCAACTCATCTGCTAGCCGGTTCACGGCGTCCACGCGCTCCTGTCCGATGTTCCCGGTGTCGCGTGCAAACTCCCGGAAACGTTCCTGCAGCATCTGGAACCACAGAAATCAGGTCAGCTCCGGTACCTGCGCAGGTGGACCGGGTTGGGCAGTAGAACCCCCCCCCCCCCCCCCCCCCCCCCGGTGATGGGTCGGTAACGCACCGTGACGTGCTCGTAGTCCTGTCCTAACTCGTGTGACCCAGCCACCACCTCTCGTTCAGCGATCCACTGCTCCAGGTCATCAACCTCCCGGTTCAGTTGGAAGAGGCGGAGCCTCTCATCCAGTTTGCCCCGCCTCTCTTCAGACAGGTCCTTCAGGCCGGCGTACAGCTTGTCCACTTGAGACTGCCTCATGCTGACGCGCTCGCTGAAACACACAGAGTTCTGTTAGTGACAGAACCGGGTCAGCCCGGTACTGGTTCAGCTTCAGGAGATCACCTGTCCGGGTGTCGGTCGGCCACCAGGCCACGGCTGGTTTTGGACAACAGGTGGACGGTCTCGGCGTAGTCCTCCACCGCCTGCTCCATGATCTGGTGCTTCTTCAGCATCGTGACGGCACTCAGCTCGTCCTGCTCACAGCAAAGAGTTGGTATCAGAACGGGACTGGACCCGGTACCTGAACCTGACGGGTACCAGGATTGGACCCGGTAGCTCATTGGCCCAGTACCACAGCTGGTACCGTGATGGGACTGGGTACTGAACCTGATACCAAGACTGGACTGGGAACCAGGACCAGAAGGGTACCAGGTCGGTACAAGGACCAAATCGGTTCTGGCACTAGGACTGGACCAGGTGACCCCTACCTTGGCCTTCTCCTCCGACATCATGTAGAGCTCCTGTTCGCTCATCCAGGCTTCAGCCTCAGCAGCATCAAAGTAGTACTGCTGGGCTTTGTGGGCCTTCTGGA
The DNA here is from genome assembly GCF_043380555.1 of Nothobranchius furzeri. Lineage (NCBI taxonomy): Eukaryota > Metazoa > Chordata > Actinopteri > Cyprinodontiformes > Nothobranchiidae > Nothobranchius > Nothobranchius furzeri. The sequence goes on from NC_091746.1 coordinate 29,539,217, forward strand.
GCCGCCGGTGCCGCTGTTCCACCTCCTCCATCAGCTCCTCCCACAGCTGCCGCAGATCAGCCAGACGCTGGCGGATCAGATCCAAGTTGGAGGACTCGTCCTGCTGGAGGTTCTGGCTGCGTTCCAGGATGTCATCGATGCGAGGCTGATGACCCTGGATCTCCTTCTGCAGCGTCTGAGGTCCAAAACGCCACCAGGAGGAGCGTTAGGAAGCCACCAGGAAGCCACTGTAGCTCTGAGCTCACGAAAAGGAACTCACCTGGTTCTTCTTGATGAGCAGCTGAACCGTCTGCAGGTTATGACCGTGGTCGGTGGATCTGGCCACAGGGATCCTCTCCTGGGCCCAGAGCTGCAGAAGACAAGAAGCATGAGGGTTTGACACAAGGAGCCTGGTTTGCAGGTGGGAGGAGTCAGGGTGTCTACGTACGATCTCGTCCTCCACATCGCGGTTGAACTGATGAACTTCCCTCGACGCCACCAGGAAGTTTCTGCGGCGCCGCAGCGGCTCAAGCAGATCCTGGAACTTATTTTCTACCAGCTGCCTCCGTCCGTCCACCTCGTCAGTGTCCTTCACCTCCTGACCCAGAGCCTTTACCTGGCTCTGCAGCTCCACCACCTCCCTCTGACGCACCTCCACCTGGTTCTCCAGCATCTAGCAGGATGAGGAGGAGGAGTCGGTCATGATGCTACTGAAGTCTGACACAAACAACAGAGCTGGTACCAGGCAGCTGCAGTGGACCCGTACCTGCTGCTTCTTCAGCAGGATGTTGACGGAGGTCAGGTCTTTCCCGTAGTCATCGGACTGGATCTGGCCCTCCAGACCCGCCAGCCACTTGTCCAGGTCGGTGCAGCTCTGAGTGAACAGCTCCGCCTTGTTGGCGTCAAACAGACACTGAGCTTTGGTCTCTGTTGTGGACTCCAGATTCTCCCACAAGGAGCGCAGCGACGCCAGTTTCTCCTTCACCTCCACCTCGGTCTCCGGCTTCTCCGACACCAGGAGCATCCCATCCTGAAGCCGGACAGAGATGGTCACCTCTTCTAACAGGTAAAAACAGTTAAACAGACACGACCTGCCTGGTACCAAACATTCACCTAGAAGAACTGATTGGGATCCAATTCTCAGATCAGAGGAACCCTAGAACTTCCTGACACTGTCTCTTTAGTTCTGACGCCCTCTGACCTCTTCATATGGGGTTAGGGACTGCTGATGGAAAATCCACAGAACTGGATCAAAAGTTCTGATGGTCTTCTGGACTGTGTGAGTTCTGTTGGTTGTGTGAAACGAGCGACTGTAAAAAAAAACCTGGTTTCAGTGGCGGCTTGGCCATAGGGGGCGCTGTGTGTTTATATATAAAAGATATTTTTATTATTGATGTGTAACTTTAGCTTACTGGCGAATCTCTACAAGAAATCTGAATTGTTTCCATAACATTTCCACCAGCAACACTGCTGGAATGCACTGGGAAGCGCTGCCTTTGAGCACGAGGTCGGCCTCTCCACCGTCTGGCTTTAAATCTCTTTTGAAAACCGGTTTTAATGATTTGGCTTTTAACTCAGCATGAAAGTCTTTCTAGTGATCGGTCTTAAGCTTTAGTCTTTATGCATTCTTATGTTGTGTGTTGTTTTTCAATGTTTTTAGCTTCTGTGAAGCACTTTGGTCGGTTTTATAAATGATGAATGACCCGCACTCGTATAGCGCCTCTCAGAGTAAGGCCGGGGACAGACCGGCCGCCGAAGCGCCGCGATATTGGGCCCGCCTTCATTCGGCGCCCTTCCATCCATCCATCTTCTGAGCCCGCTTTGTCCAAGCAGGGTCGGGGGGGGGGGGTTGTGGCTGGTGCCTATCTCCAGCGGTCAACGGCCAATCAGGCGGGGTACACCCTGGACAGAGCACCAGTCCATCACAGGGCAACACAGAGACACACAGGACAAACAGTCATGCACACACACACACAATTTAGACAGACCAGTCAACCTAACAGTCATGTTGTTGGACTGTGGGAGGAAGCCGGAGCACCCGGAGAGAACCCACGCATGCACAGGGAGAACATGCAAACTCCATGCAGAACGATCCCAGGCCGGGAAGCGAACCCAGGACCTTCTTGCTGCAAGGCAACAGCTCTAACCACTGCACCACTGCGCAGACCATTCGGCGCCCTTGTTATCCTATTCTATAGACCACATGGGCCGCCGAAGCGCCGCTCGCACCGGCGCTCCAGCCCGCGCCGTGCAGCGATCGTTTCGGCATCTGCTCTACTTTTTTCACGAGCCGCAGGCGAACCGCGTCAATTCTGGCAGGAAGTCAAACCTAGACATAAGAGGCAGGCCGGTAAATTTAACAAAATAAAGCATTTCAAAATACAATTCTGCGATAGTCAAATGTGTTCGTAAACACAAACACAATTGTGGAAAAGTAGCTTGAGATATTTTTAGAGTTGGCTATTTGCTTCTAACACCATTAGCATTGTTAGCGCAACGTTAGCCTCTCCCCTGCTTCGCTCAGTGTTAGAGTAAAACAAAAGATGTTGTGACCTCTTACGGGTACAAGGAATAACTTCTGGGTCGCTCCTGTTTACTGGCTCAGCACCCCCGGAGAAAAACTGACAACCTCCCAGTCGGCGAGGAAGGAAATCGGTTTCAATGCAACCTTCCTTCCAACGCCATGGAGACGTTAGACTGCTTTGTGATCATTTCAGTGTAAGATTTTTACGTATTGTACTTTTAACGTTCACGAAAAGCGTTTCAACCAAACCCTTTACGCGGTAAGAGATGGGCGGGCTGACCTTTCTCTGAAATACCGTAGGAAGGGAGTTGGGCCCCGCCCCACTAAACTTAGTCATCGCCACTGGCTGACTTGACCCTGAAGGTGGTGATGACCTGCTCATCTGCTCAGGACCCTCAATACCTTCTGGATCTTGTCCAGCCACTCCTTGTTGGACTGCAGCTCGGCCATGAAGGCCTGGTGCTTCAGCCACTTGCTGTGTAGGTTCCTGGCCTCATCGTAGGTCAGGTCCTGGGCCGTCAACATCTTCTCACTGATCCACAGGGACAACTGCAAAGACAGAGGTCCATCAGAACCAGTACGCTTTCATTCTTAAAGGTAGTTCATCCCACCCACCAGGTCTAAACCAAACCAACAAGCTGGATTCCTGCAGTGAAACATTTGTCCTTCACACCAGCTGTTTGGCGTTTCTGTAGGAATCCAGATGTTGGTCTAAACTATAAGAAAGATGGCCGACCTCCTGACAGTCCTGCAGGAACTTTTGCAGGTCTCGATTGTCCTTCAGTCTCATCAGCAGCTCCACAGCAGCCTCCCTGTTCTTCTTGTGCCTGGAACGTAAAGAAACCATCAGAGAAGACCTGTAACCCCCCCACCCCCCACCCTTAATCCCTTGACCCCTCTAGAACAGAAGTTGAAAGGTTTCCTGGGGTGGAAGCTACCGGTCATCGATGGAGGAGACCTTCTCCTGGATCCGGTCTGCGCTGATGTTTCCATCACTGGCCAGCCTCCGACCCGCCTCCATCACACCGTTGATCTTCTCCTCGTTGGCATCCATGGTGGTCATGAAATCCTCCTGCTTCTTGATGGCAGCCTCAGCAGCCTCCAGGGTGGAGGGCATCTCGGTGTGAGCCAGGACGTACTCCTGAAAGACCGAAACATCAGTGGAGGTCTTCAAGTGACCTAAAGAGCTTCTTAAAACTTCACAGGACTCTATGGGAGAGCAGCAGGTGATTTAGGTTTAACTGGATCAGAACATTGTGTGTCAGGAACATTTTTCCTGGTCTGGAGGGTCTTTGCAGGTCTCCATATGGCCAGGTGAATCCTCTGGACTCACCTGGTTGTTGAGGAAGGCCTCGGCCTGCTTGGTGTCCCTCAGGAACAGCTGGTAAGCGTGGGACTGGGAGAGCAAGTTCTGCCGGTTCTCCCACATCTTGTGCAGCTCATTCCATCCAACGTGAAGCGCCTGCAGACGCTGGTGCAGGAACATGTACTGAGCGTCTGTCTGGCCCTGCGTCACCATCTCCCCCATGTCTCGCATCTTCTGATAATCCTCCTCATAGTTCTGGATCTCGTTCTTGATGCCTTCATGCTGGGCCATCAGCTTCTCAGCCTCGGCGAGCGTGTTGGGCATATCTTCAGAGGCGATGGCTGTCTGAGTCCGAGACAACCAGGACTGGAAGTCGTCCAGCTCACGCAGGAACTGCTGGAGCTTCCTGGCTTCGCCCAGAGACTCCTCTCGAGTTTTCAGAGTGTTCTTCATCTCCTCCCAGACGGCAGTGATTTCAGCAAGCCGACCTGTGATTGCCATGGCCTGGTCCGGGTGCTCCTGGCCCAGCTGCTGGGCCTCCCCTCTCAGGCCACCCAGCTTGTCCTCAATGGCAACCAGGTCTCTCTCCATGCCGGTCAGTTTGCGCTGCAGGGCCATCACCCCGGTCAGGTCGTTGCCCAGGTCCTGGGTGGACTCTATGACTTTGGTCTTTTCTTTGATCCAGGATTTGGTCTCGTTGCAGTCCAGATGGTAGTTCTGCACACCCAGAGCTGAATTCAGAGATTCCTTCTTCTGGTCCACCAGCTCCCGGAATTGACTCCACCTGCAAGAAACCCGGAGGATGGTCAGGATCTAAAGGACCTATCCTAGTCAGGCTACCTGGACGTTCAGTCTGTACCTGTTGTTGAGCCTGTCCTGCTGGCTCTTGATGTCCTTCTCACCAGGGTGGCTGTTGTGAATCAGCTGTCGAGCGATCTGGTTCACCACGGCAACACGAGAAGCCTGGCTGTTCATCTCTGGTTCCAGACTTTCAAACCTGCAGAGAGATCCGAGTCCACATCAGCGCTAGTGCACGACAGAGACCTTAGTAGACGAGGCACGTTGTTCCTACCTGTGCTGAATGACCTCCAGGTCCTCCAGTTTTTCGGGGATCTCCATGCTGTTCAGCCACTGCTCCTTTTCGTCGATCCAAACCTCGCAGGCATTGGCCTCGCTAAACATTTTGTAGCGAGCTAGTGCATCCTGCAGGGCCTGCTTCCTCAGCTTTGTCAGCTCCGACACCTCCTTATAGCGCTCCTCGATGCCAGCTAGCCGGCCACGCACGTCCTCAGACTCCGCCTCCTCCCCAGGCAGTGACCCCACCTGCTCGTGGAGCGAGTCGATCACTGACCGATAGCTGGCGACCTCTGCAGCAGCCTCTCGGTGTTTTCTGACCAGGGCCTGAGTGGAGAACTCATCATGGCCCGTTTCTCCGCTGGAGACGATCCGAAGTGCGTCCAGTGTCCATGCGTCCACATCATCTGCGTCGGCCTGGAACTGATACAGGGCCAGAGCTTCTTCCAGCCTCCTCTTCCTGATGGCAGCGAGCTGCTCCAGCGCCGCCCACTGAGCCTGCAGGTCAGCTATACGCTCCTGGATCTTTGTAGCACCAAAGTGACCAGCCTGGACCATGGCCTGGCTCTCAGAGATGGTGTGGTGCAGGTGTCCAGCGCGCCCGCTCATCTCATCCTCTAGGGCGCGCTGCTCGCTAAGGAGACGCAGCGCCCCCGTCAGGTCCTTCCCATGCTCCAGAGAAGACAGGATCTGCTCCTTCTCACGGATCCAACCCTCTTCCTCAGCCATCTCCCAAAAGAACTTCCAGAGTCGGCGAGACTCCTCCAAACGGGCCCGCCGCTCAGCAGCCAGCTGGGTCAGCTCCTGGTAGCAGAACTCCAGGTGGGCCACTCGGTCCTGGATGACTTGAGGATCACATGGTTTGTAGCCTGAACAGGAATATAATTTCATCAGAACCTTTTGAATGTTAGAAACAAAAGTGGTTGGTTCTGAAACCAGAACTTTTGTTGCATTCAGAAAATACACACAAATGATGTGGGTGTTTGAACCTGCTGTTAGTGTCTAGCTGCTTCTGGGGTTCTGCTCAGATGGGTCAGAACCAGTCA